>NC_139831.1:4529863-4549863 GCF_963691815.1 Echiichthys vipera
CTAACCCTAGCCCTAAACCCTAACCCTAACCCTAACCCTAACCCTAGCCCTAACCCTAACCCTAACCCTAAACCCTAACCCTAACTCTAACCCTAGCCCTTAACCCTAACCCTAACCCTAACCCTAGCCCTAAACCCTAACCCTAACCCTAACCCTAATCCCAAACCTTAACCCTATTTTAAATAGGCCATAACTTTTGATAGGAACGTCGTAGAGACTCCATCTTGGTCACCTAAGGGAAAAAAAATAGGCACACAATTGTTTAAGATCAAAGGGTTCCTGATGTCCGATCGCACTGAAACCAGCACGAGTGCACTCGGCACCCACGAAATAGGGGGGGTAGCCAAAGTTTCAAGTCTCTAAAATAACCCTAACCCCTAAACCCTAACCCTAACCCTAACCCTAACCCTAGCCCTTAACCCTAACCCTAACCCTAACCCTAACCCTAACCCTAATCCCAAACCTTAACCCTATTTTAAATAGGCCATAACTTTTGATAGGAACGTCGTAGAGACTCCATCTTGGTACCAATGGAAAGCGCGTGGGCATAATTAGGGGGATAGGCGAAGTCTCAACGAATGAGCACCTAAGGGAAAAAAAATAGGCACACAATTGTTTAAGATCAAAGGGTTCCTGATGTCCGATCGCACTGAAACCAGCACGAGTGCACTCGGCACCCACGAAATAGGGGGGGTAGCCAAAGTTTCAAGTCTCTAAAATAACCCTAACCCCTAAACCCTAACCCTAACCCTAACCCTAACCCTAGCCCTTAACCCTAACCCTAAACCCTAACCCTAACCCTAACCCTAACCCTAACCCTAGCCCTAACCCTAACCCTAACCCTAAACCCTAACCCTAACCCTAACCCTAGCCCTTAACCCTAACCCTAACCCTAACCCTAGCCCTAAACCCTAACCCTAACCCTAACCCTAATCCCAAACCTTAACCCTATTTTAAATAGGCCATAACTTTTGATAGGAACGTCGTAGAGACTCCATCTTGGTCACCTAAGGGAAAAAAAAATAGGCACACAATTGTTTAAGATCAAAGGGTTCCTGATGTCCGATCACAACGAAACCAGCACGAGTGCACTCGGCACCCACGAAATAGGGGGGGTAGCCAAAGTTTCAAGTCTCTAAAATAACCCTAACCCCTAAACCCTAACCCTAACCCTAACCCTAACCCTAGCCCTTAACCCTAACCCTAACCCTAACCCTAACCCTAACCCTAATCCCAAACCTTAACCCTATTTTAAATAGGCCATAACTTTTGATAAGAACGTCGTAGAGACTCCATCTTGGTACCAATGGAAAGCGCGTGGGCATAATTAGGGGGGTAGGCGAAGTCTCAACGAATGAGCACCTAAGGGAAAAAAAATAGGCACACAATTGTTTAAGATCAAAGGGTTCCTGATGTCCGATCGCACTGAAACCAGCACGAGTGCACTCGGCACCCACGAAATAGGGGGGGTAGCCAAAGTTTCAAGTCTCTAAAATAACCCTAACCCCTAAACCCTAACCCTAACCCTAACCCTAACCCTAGCCCTTAACCCTAACCCTAACCCTAATCCCAAACCTTAACCCTATTTTTAATAGGCCATAACTTTTGATAGGAACGTCGTAGAGACTCCATCTTGGTACCAATGGAAAGCGCGTGGCCATAATTAGGGGGGTAGGCGAAGTCTCAACGAATGAGCACCTAAGGGAAAAAAATAGGCACACAATTGTTTAAGATCAAAGGGTTCCTGATGTCCGATCACAACGAAACCAGCACGAGTGCACTCGGCACCCACGAAATAGGGGGGGTAGCCAAAGTTTCAAGTCTCTAAAATAACCCTAACCCCTAAACCCTAACCCTAATCCTAAACCCTAACCCTAACCCTAACCCTAGCCCTAAACCCTAACCCTAACCCTAACCCTAACCCTAGCCCTAACCCTAACCCTAACCCTAAACCCTAACCCTAACCCTAACCCTAGCCCTTAACCCTAACCCTAACCCTAACCCTAGCCCTAAACCCTAACCCTAACCCTAACCCTAATCCCAAACCTTAACCCTATTTTAAATAGGCCATAACTTTTGATAGGAACGTCGTAGAGACTCCATCTTGGTCACCTAAGGGAAAAAAAATAGGCACACAATTGTTTAAGATCAAAGGGTTCCTGATGTCCGATCACAACGAAACCAGCACGAGTGCACTCGGCACCCACGAAATAGGGGGGGTAGCCAAAGTTTCAAGTCTCTAAAATAACCCTAACCCCTAAACCCTAACCCTAACCCTAACCCTAACCCTAGCCCTTAACCCTAACCCTAACCCTAACCCTAACCCTAACCCTAATCCCAAACCTTAACCCTATTTTAAATAGGCCATAACTTTTGATAGGAACGTCGTAGAGACTCCATCTTGGTGCCAATGGAAAGCGCGTGGCCATAATTAGGGGGGTAGGCGAAGTCTCAACGAATGAGCACCTAAGGGAAAAAAAATAGGCACACAATTGTTTAAGATCAAAGGGTTCCTGATGTCCGATCGCAACGAAACCAGCACGAGTGCACTCGGCACCCACGAAATAGGGGGGGTAGCCAAAGTTTCAAGTCTCTAAAATAACCCTAACCCCTAAACCCTAACCCTAATCCTAAACCCTAACCCTAACCCTAACCCTAGCCCTAAACCCTAACCCTAACCCTAACCCTAACCCTAGCCCTAGCCCTAACCCTAACCCTAACCCTAACCCTAAACCCTAACCCTAACCCTAGCCCTTAACCCTAACCCTAACCCTAACCCTAGCCCTAAACCCTAACCCTAACCCTAACCCTAATCCCAAACCTTAACCCTATTTTAAATAGGCCATAACTTTTGATAGGAACGTCGTAGAGACTCCATCTTGGTCACCTAAGGGAAAAAAAATAGGCACACAATTGTTTAAGATCAAAGGGTTCCTGATGTCCGATCGCACTGAAACCAGCACGAGTGCACTCGGCACCCACGAAATAGGGGGGGTAGCCAAAGTTTCAAGTCTCTAAAATAACCCTAACCCCTAAACCCTAACCCTAACCCTAACCCTAACCCTAGCCCTTAACCCTAACCCTAACCCTAACCCTAACCCTAACCCTAATCCCAAACCTTAACCCTATTTTAAATAGGCCATAACTTTTGATAGGAACGTCGTAGAGACTCCATCTTGGTACCAATGGGAAGCGCGTGGCCATAATTAGGGGGGTAGGCGAAGTCTCAACGAATGAGCACCTAAGGGAAAAAAATAGGCACACAATTGTTTAAGATCAAAGGGTTCCTGATGTCCGATCACAACGAAACCAGCACGAGTGCACTCGGCACCCACGAAATAGGGGGGGTAGCCAAAGTTTCAAGTCTCTAAAATAACCCTAACCCCTAAACCCTAACCCTAACCCTAACCCTAACCCTAGCCCTTAACCCTAACCCTAACCCTAACCCTAATCCCAAACCTTAACCCTATTTTTAATAGGCCATAACTTTTGATAGGAACGTCGTAGAGACTCCATCTTGGTACCAATGGAAAGCGCGTGGGCATAATTAGGGGGGTAGGCGAAGTCTCAACGAATGAGCACCTAAGGGAAAAAAAATAGGCACACAATTGTTTAAGATCAAAGGGTTCCTGATGTCCGATCGCACTGAAACCAGCACGAGTGCACTCGGCACCCACGAAATAGGGGGGGTAGCCAAAGTTTCAAGTCTCTAAAATAACCCTAACCCCTAAACCCTAACCCTAACCCTAACCCTAACCCTAGCCCTTAACCCTAACCCTAACCCTAATCCCAAACCTTAACCCTATTTTTAATAGGCCATAACTTTTGATAGGAACGTCGTAGAGACTCCATCTTGGTACCAATGGAAAGCGCGTGGCCATAATTAGGGGGGTAGGCGAAGTCTCAACGAATGAGCACCTAAGGGAAAAAAATAGGCACACAATTGTTTAAGATCAAAGGGTTCCTGATGTCCGATCACAACGAAACCAGCACGAGTGCACTCGGCACCCACGAAATAGGGGGGGTAGCCAAAGTTTCAAGTCTCTAAAATAACCCTAACCCCTAAACCCTAACCCTAATCCTAAACCCTAACCCTAACCCTAACCCTAGCCCTAAACCCTAACCCTAACCCTAACCCTAACCCTAGCCCTAACCCTAACCCTAACCCTAAACCCTAACCCTAACCCTAACCCTAACCCTAGCCCTTAACCCTAACCCTAACCCTAACCCTAGCCCTAAACCCTAACCCTAACCCTAACCCTAATCCCAAACCTTAACCCTATTTTAAATAGGCCATAACTTTTGATAGGAACGTCGTAGAGACTCCATCTTGGTCACCTAAGGGAAAAAAAATAGGCACACAATTGTTTAAGATCAAAGGGTTCCTGATGTCCGATCACAACGAAACCAGCACGAGTGCACTCGGCACCCACGAAATAGGGGGGGTAGCCAAAGTTTCAAGTCTCTAAAATAACCCTAACCCCTAAACCCTAACCCTAACCCTAACCCTAACCCTAGCCCTTAACCCTAACCCTAACCCTAACCCTAACCCTAACCCTAATCCCAAACCTTAACCCTATTTTAAATAGGCCATAACTTTTGATAGGAACGTCGTAGAGACTCCATCTTGGTACCAATGGGAAGCGCGTGGCCATAATTAGGGGGGTAGGCGAAGTCTCAACGAATGAGCACCTAAGGGAAAAAAATAGGCACACAATTGTTTAAGATCAAAGGGTTCCTGATGTCCGATCACAACGAAACCAGCACGAGTGCACTCGGCACCCACGAAATAGGGGGGGTAGCCAAAGTTTCAAGTCTCTAAAATAACCCTAACCCCTAAACCCTAACCCTAATCCTAAACCCTAACCCTAACCCTAACCCTAGCCCTAAACCCTAACCCTAACCCTAACCCTAACCCTAACCCTAGCCCTAACCCTAACCCTAACCCTAAACCCTAACCCTAACCCTAACCCTAGCCCTTAACCCTAACCCTAACCCTAACCCTAGCCCTAAACCCTAACCCTAACCCTAACCCTAATCCCAAACCTTAACCCTATTTTAAATAGGCCATAACTTTTGATAGGAACGTCGTAGAGACTCCATCTTGGTCACCTAAGGGAAAAAAAATAGGCACACAATTGTTTAAGATCAAAGGGTTCCTGATGTCCGATCGCACTGAAACCAGCACGAGTGCACTCGGCACCCACGAAATAGGGGGGGTAGCCAAAGTTTCAAGTCTCTAAAATAACCCTAACCCCTAAACCCTAACCCTAACCCTAACCCTAACCCTAGCCCTTAACCCTAACCCTAACCCTAACCCTAACCCTAACCCTAATCCCAAACCTTAACCCTATTTTAAATAGGCCATAACTTTTGATAGGAACGTCGTAGAGACTCCATCTTGGTACCAATGGGAAGCGCGTGGCCATAATTAGGGGGGTAGGCGAAGTCTCAACGAATGAGCACCTAAGGGAAAAAAATAGGCACACAATTGTTTAAGATCAAAGGGTTCCTGATGTCCGATCACAACGAAACCAGCACGAGTGCACTCGGCACCCACGAAATAGGGGGGGTAGCCAAAGTTTCAAGTCTCTAAAATAACCCTAACCCCTAAACCCTAACCCTAATCCTAAACCCTAACCCTAACCCTAACCCTAGCCCTAAACCCTAACCCTAACCCTAACCCTAACCCTAACCCTAGCCCTAACCCTAACCCTAACCCTAAACCCTAACCCTAACCCTAACCCTAGCCCTTAACCCTAACCCTAACCCTAACCCTAGCCCTAAACCCTAACCCTAACCCTAACCCTAATCCCAAACCTTAACCCTATTTTAAATAGGCCATAACTTTTGATAGGAACGTCGTAGAGACTCCATCTTGGTCACCTAAGGGAAAAAAAATAGGCACACAATTGTTTAAGATCAAAGGGTTCCTGATGTCCGATCGCACTGAAACCAGCACGAGTGCACTCGGCACCCACGAAATAGGGGGGGTAGCCAAAGTTTCAAGTCTCTAAAATAACCCTAACCCCTAAACCCTAACCCTAACCCTAACCCTAACCCTAGCCCTTAACCCTAACCCTAACCCTAACCCTAACCCTAACCCTAATCCCAAACCTTAACCCTATTTTAAATAGGCCATAACTTTTGATAGGAACGTCGTAGAGACTCCATCTTGGTACCAATGGGAAGCGCGTGGCCATAATTAGGGGGGTAGGCGAAGTCTCAACGAATGAGCACCTAAGGGAAAAAAATAGGCACACAATTGTTTAAGATCAAAGGGTTCCTGATGTCCGATCACAACGAAACCAGCACGAGTGCACTCGGCACCCACGAAATAGGGGGGGTAGCCAAAGTTTCAAGTCTCTAAAATAACCCTAACCCCTAAACCCTAACCCTAATCCTAAACCCTAACCCTAACCCTAACCCTAGCCCTAAACCCTAACCCTAACCCTAACCCTAACCCTAACCCTAGCCCTAACCCTAACCCTAACCCTAAACCCTAACCCTAACCCTAACCCTAGCCCTTAACCCTAACCCTAACCCTAACCCTAGCCCTAAACCCTAACCCTAACCCTAACCCTAATCCCAAACCTTAACCCTATTTTAAATAGGCCATAACTTTTGATAGGAACGTCGTAGAGACTCCATCTTGGTCACCTAAGGGAAAAAAAATAGGCACACAATTGTTTAAGATCAAAGGGTTCCTGATGTCCGATCGCACTGAAACCAGCACGAGTGCACTCGGCACCCACGAAATAGGGGGGGTAGCCAAAGTTTCAAGTCTCTAAAATAACCCTAACCCCTAACCCCTAAACCCTAACCCTAACCCTAACCCTAACCCTAGCCCTTAACCCTAACCCTAACCCTAACCCTAACCCTAACCCTAATCCCAAACCTTAACCCTATTTTAAATAGGCCATAACTTTTGATAGGAACGTCGTAGAGACTCCATCTTGGTACCAATGGAAAGCGCGTGGGCATAATTAGGGGGGTAGGCGAAGTCTCAACGAATGAGCACCTAAGGGAAAAAAAATAGGCACACAATTGTTTAAGATCAAAGGGTTCCTGATGTCCGATCGCACTGAAACCAGCACGAGTGCACTCGGCACCCACGAAATAGGGGGGGTAGCCAAAGTTTCAAGTCTCTAAAATAACCCTAACCCCTAAACCCTAACCCTAACCCTAACCCTAACCCTAGCCCTTAACCCTAACCCTAAACCCTAACCCTAACCCTAACCCTAACCCTAGCCCTAACCCTAACCCTAACCCTAACCCTAAACCCTAACCCTAACCCTAACCCTAGCCCTTAACCCTAACCCTAACCCTAACCCTAGCCCTAAACCCTAACCCTAACCCTAACCCTAATCCCAAACCTTAACCCTATTTTAAATAGGCCATAACTTTTGATAGGAACGTCGTAGAGACTCCATCTTGGTCACCTAAGGGAAAAAAAAATAGGCACACAATTGTTTAAGATCAAAGGGTTCCTGATGTCCGATCACAACGAAACCAGCACGAGTGCACTCGGCACCCACGAAATAGGGGGGGTAGCCAAAGTTTCAAGTCTCTAAAATAACCCTAACCCCTAAACCCTAACCCTAACCCTAACCCTAACCCTAGCCCTTAACCCTAACCCTAACCCTAACCCTAACCCTAATCCCAAACCTTAACCCTATTTTAAATAGGCCATAACTTTTGATAGGAACGTCGTAGAGACTCCATCTTGGTACCAATGGAAAGCGCGTGGGCATAATTAGGGGGGTAGGCGAAGTCTCAACGAATGAGCACCTAAGGGAAAAAAAATAGGCACACAATTGTTTAAGATCAAAGGGTTCCTGATGTCCGATCGCACTGAAACCAGCACGAGTGCACTCGGCACCCACGAAATAGGGGGGGTAGCCAAAGTTTCAAGTCTCTAAAATAACCCTAACCCCTAAACCCTAACCCTAACCCTAACCCTAACCCTAGCCCTTAACCCTAACCCTAAACCCTAACCCTAACCCTAACCCTAACCCTAGCCCTAACCCTAACCCTAACCCTAAACCCTAACCCTAACCCTAACCCTAGCCCTTAACCCTAACCCTAACCCTAACCCTAGCCCTAAACCCTAACCCTAACCCTAACCCTAATCCCAAACCTCAACCCTATTTTAAATAGGCCATAACTTTTGATAGGAACGTCGTAGAGACTCCATCTTGGTCACCTAAGGGAAAAAAAAATAGGCACACAATTGTTTAAGATCAAAGGGTTCCTGATGTCCGATCACAACGAAACCAGCACGAGTGCACTCGGCACCCACGAAATAGGGGGGGTAGCCAAAGTTTCAAGTCTCTAAAATAACCCTAACCCCTAAACCCTAACCCTAACCCTAACCCTAACCCTAGCCCTTAACCCTAACCCTAACCCTAACCCTAACCCTAACCCTAATCCCAAACCTTAACCCTATTTTAAATAGGCCATAACTTTTGATAGGAACGTCGTAGAGACTCCATCTTGGTACCAATGGAAAGCGCGTGGGCATAATTAGGGGGGTAGGCGAAGTCTCAACGAATGAGCACCTAAGGGAAAAAAAATAGGCACACAATTGTTTAAGATCAAAGGGTTCCTGATGTCCGATCGCACTGAAACCAGCACGAGTGCACTCGGCACCCACGAAATAGGGGGGGTAGCCAAAGTTTCAAGTCTCTAAAATAACCCTAACCCCTAAACCCTAACCCTAACCCTAACCCTAACCCTAGCCCTTAACCCTAACCCTAAACCCTAACCCTAACCCTAACCCTAACCCTAGCCCTAACCCTAACCCTAACCCTAAACCCTAACCCTAACCCTAACCCTAGCCCTTAAACCTAACCCTAACCCTAACCCTAGCCCTAAACCCTAACCCTAACCCTAACCCTAATCCCAAACCTTAACCCTATTTTAAATAGGCCATAACTTTTGATAGGAACGTCGTAGAGACTCCATCTTGGTCACCTAAGGGAAAAAAAAATAGGCACACAATTGTTTAAGATCAAAGGGTTCCTGATGTCCGATCACAACGAAACCAGCACGAGTGCACTCGGCACCCACGAAATAGGGGGGGTAGCCAAAGTTTCAAGTCTCTAAAATAACCCTAACCCCTAAACCCTAACCCTAACCCTAACCCTAACCCTAGCCCTTAACCCTAACCCTAACCCTAACCCTAACCCTAACCCTAATCCCAAACCTTAACCCTATTTTAAATAGGCCATAACTTTTGATAGGAACGTCGTAGAGACTCCATCTTGGTACCAATGGAAAGCGCGTGGGCATAATTAGGGGGGTAGGCGAAGTCTCAACGAATGAGCACCTAAGGGAGAAAAAATAGGCACACAATTGTTTAAGATCAAAGGGTTCCTGATGTCCGATCGCACTGAAACCAGCACGAGTGCACTCGGCACCCACGAAATAGGGGGGGTAGCCAAAGTTTCAAGTCTCTAAAATAACCCTAACCCCTAAACCCTAACCCTAACCCTAACCCTAACCCTAGCCCTTAACCCTAACCCTAACCCTAACCCTAATCCCAAACCTTAACCCTATTTTTAATAGGCCATAACTTTTGATAGGAACGTCGTAGAGACTCCATCTTGGTACCAATGGAAAGCGCGTGGCCATAATTAGGGGGGTAGGCGAAGTCTCAACGAATGAGCACCTAAGGGAAAAAAATAGGCACACAATTGTTTAAGATCAAAGGGTTCCTGATGTCCGATCACAACGAAACCAGCACGAGTGCACTCGGCACCCACGAAATAGGGGGGGTAGCCAAAGTTTCAAGTCTCTAAAATAACCCTAACCCCTAAACCCTAACCCTAATCCTAAACCCTAACCCTAACCCTAACCCTAGCCCTAAACCCTAACCCTAACCCTAACCCTAACCCTAGCCCTAACCCTAACCCTAAACCCTAACCCTAACCCTAACCCTAGCCCTTAACCCTAACCCTAACCCTAACCCTAGCCCTAAACCCTAACCCTAACCCTAACCCTAATCCCAAACCTTAACCCTATTTTAAATAGGCCATAACTTTTGATAGGAACGTCGTAGAGACTCCATCTTGGTCACCTAAGGGAAAAAAAATAGGCACACAATTGTTTAAGATCAAAGGGTTCCTGATGTCCGATCGCAACGAAACCAGCTCGAGTGCACTCGGCACCCACGAAATAGGGGGGGTAGCCAAAGTTTCAAGTCTCTAAAATAACCCTAACCCCTAAACCCTAACCCTAACCCTAACCCTAACCCTAGCCCTTAACCCTAACCCTAACCCTAACCCTAATCCCAAACCTTAACCCTATTTTAAATAGGCCATAACTTTTGATAGGAACGTCGTAGAGACTCCATCTTGGTACCAATGGAAAGCGCGTGGCCATAATTAGGGGGGTAGGCGAAGTCTCAACGAATGAGCACCTAAGGGAAAAAAAATAGGCACACAATTGTTTAAGATCAAAGGGTTCCTGATGTCCGATCGCAACGAAACCAGCACGAGTGCACTCGGCACCCACAAAATAGGGGGGGTAGCCAAAGTTTCAAGTCTCTAAAATAACCCTAACCCCTAAACCCTAACCCTAACCCTAACCCTAACCCTAGCCCTAAACCCTAACCCTAACCCTAACCCTAACCCTAATCCCAAACCTTAACCCTATTTTAAATAGGCCATAACTTTTGATAGGAACGTCGTAGAGACTCCATCTTGGTACCAATGGAAAGCGCGTGGCCATAATTAGGGGGGTAGGCGAAGTCTCAACGAATGAGCACCTAAGGGAAAAAAAATAGGCACACAATTGTTTAAGATCAAAGGGTTCCTGATGTCCGATCGCAACGAAACCAGCACGAGTGCACTCGGCACCCACGAAATAGGGGGGGTAGCCAAAGTTTCAAGTCTCTAAAATAACCCTAACCCCTAAACCCTAACCCTAATCCTAAACCCTAACCCTAACCCTAGCCCTAAACCCTAACCCTAACCCTAACCCTAACCCTAGCCCTAGCCCTAACCTTAACCCTAACCCTAAACCCTAACCCTAACCCTAGCCCTTAACCCTAACCCTAACCCTAACCCTAGCCCTAAACCCTAACCCTAACCCTAACCCTAATCCCAAACCTTAACCCTATTTTAAATAGGCCATAACTTTTGATAGGAACGTCGTAGAGACTCCATCTTGGTCACCTAAGGGAAAAAAAATAGGCACACAATTGTTTAAGATCAAAGGGTTCCTGATGTCCGATCACAACGAAACCAGCACGAGTGCACTCGGCACCCACGAAATAGGGGGGGGTAGCCAAAGTTTCAAGTCTCTATAATAACCCTAACCCCTAAACCCTAACCCTAACCCTAACCCTAACCCTAGCCCTTAACCCTAACCCTAACCCTAACCCTAACCCTAATCCCAAACCTTAACCCTATTTTAAATAGGCCATAACTTTTGATAGGAACGTCGTAGAGACTCCATCTTGGTACCAATGGAAAGCGCGTGGCCATAATTAGGGGGGTAGGCGAAGTCTCAACGAATGAGCACCTAAGGGAAAAAAAATAGGCACACAATTGTTTAAGATCAAAGGGTTCCTGATGTCCGATCGCAACGAAACCAGCACGAGTGCACTCGGCACCCACGAAATAGGGGGGGTAGCCAAAGTTTCAAGTCTCTAAAATAACCATAACCCCTAAACCCTAACCCTAATCCTAAACCCTAACCCTAACCCTAACCCTAACCCTAGCCCTAAACCCTAACCCTAACCCTAACCCTAACCCTAATCCCAAACCTTAACCCTATTTTAAATAGGCCATAACTTTTGATAGGAACGTCGTAGAGACTCCATCTTGGTACCAATGGAAAGCGCGTGGCCATAATTAGGGGGGGTAGGCGAAGTCTCAACGAATGAGCACCTAAGGGAAAAAAATAGGCACACAATTGTTTAAGATCAAAGGGTTCCTGATGTCCGATCGCAACGAAACCAGCACGAGTGCACTCGGCACCCACGAAATAGGGGGGGTAGCCAAAGTTTCAAGTCTCTAAAATAACCCTAACCCCTAAACCCTAACCCTAATCCTAAACCCTAACCCTAACCCTAACCCTAGCCCTAAACCCTAACCCTAACCCTAACCCTAACCCTAGCCCTAACCCTAAACCCTAACCCTAACCCTAGCCCTTAACCCTAACCCTAACCCTAACCCTAGCCCTAAACCCTAACCCTAACCCTAACCCTAATCCCAAACCTTAACCCTATTTTAAATAGGCCATAACTTTTGATAGGAACGTCGTAGAGACTCCATCTTGGTCACCTAAGGGAAAAAAAATAGGCACACAATTGTTTAAGATCAAAGGGTTCCTGATGTCCGATCGCAACGAAACCAGCACAAGTGCACTCGGCACCCACGAAATAGGGGGGGTAGCCAAAGTTTCAAGTCTCTAAAATAACCCTAACCCCTAAACCCTAACCCTAATCCTAAACCCTAACCCTAACCCTAACCCTAACCCTAACCCCTAAACCCTAACCCTAACCCTAACCCTAACCCTAGCCCTTAACCCTAACCCTAACCCTAACCCTAACCCTAACCCTTAACCCTAACCCTAATCCCAAACCTTAACTCTATTTTAAATAGGCCATAACTTTTGATAGGAACGTCGTAGAGACTCCATCTTGGTACCAATGGAAAGCGCGTGGCCATAATCAGGGGGGTAGGCGAAGTCTCAACGAATGAGCACCTAAGGGAAAAAAAATAGGCACACAATTGTTTAAGATCAAAGGGTTCCTGATGTCCGATCACAACGAAACCAGCACGAGTGCACTCGGCACCCACGAAATAGGGGGGGTAGCCAAAGTTTCAAGTCTCTAAAATAACCCTAACCCCTAAACCCTAACCCTAACCCTAACCCTAACCCTAGCCCTTAACCCTAACCCTAACCCTAACCCTAACCCTAATCCCAAACCTTAACCCTATTTTAAATAGGCCATAACTTTTGATAGGAACGTCGTAGAGACTCCATCTTGGTACCAATGGAAAGCGCGTGGCCATAATTAGGGGGGTAGGCGAAGTCTCAACGAATGAGCACCTAAGGGAAAAAAAATAGGCACACAATTGTTTAAGATCAAAGGGTTCCTGATGTCCGATCGCAACGAAACCAGCTCGAGTGCACTCGGCACCCACGAAATAGGGGGGGTAGCCAAAGTTTCAAGTCTCTAAAATAACCCTAACCCCTAAACCCTAACCCTAACCCTAACCCTAACCCTAGCCCTTAACCCTAACCCTAACCCTAACCCTAACCCTAATCCCAAACCTTAACCCTATTTTAAATAGGCCATAACTTTTGATAGGAACGTCGTAGAGACTCCATCTTGGTACCAATGGAAAGCGCGTGGCCATAATTAGGGGGGTAGGCGAAGTCTCAACGAATGAGCACCTAAGGGAAAAAAAATAGGCACACAATTGTTTAAGATCAAGTGGTTCCTGATGTCCGATCGCAACGAAACCAGCACGAGTGCACTCGGCACCCACAAAATAGGGGGGGTAGCCAAAGTTTCAAGTCTCTAAAATAACCATAACCCCTAAACCCTAACCCTAATCCTAAACCCTAACCCTAACCCTAGCCCTAAACCCTAACCCTAACCCTAGCCCTAACCCTAACCCTAACCCTAAACCCTAACCCTAACCCTAACCCTAGCCCTTACCCCTAACCCTAACCCTAACCCTAACCCTAGCCCTAAACCCTAACCCTAACCCTAACCCTAACCCTAATCCCAAACCTTAACCCTATTTTAAATAGGCCATAACTTTTGATAGGAACGTCGTAGAGACTCCATCTTGGTACCAATGGAAAGCGCGTGGCCATAATTAGGGGGGGTAGGCGAAGTCTCAACGAATGAGCACCTAAGGGAAAAAAATAGGCACACAATTGTTTAAGATCAAAGGGTTCCTGATGTCCGATCGCAACGAAACCAGCACGAGTGCACTCGGCACCCACGAAATAGGGGGGGTAGCCAAAGTTTCAAGTCTCTAAAATAACCCTAACCCCTAAACCCTAACCCTAATCCTAAACCCTAACCCTAACCCTAGCCCTAAACCCTAACCCTAACCCTAACCCTAACCCTAGCCATAACCCTAACCCTAACCCTAAACCCTAACCCTAACCCTAACCCTAACCCTAGCCCTTAACCCTAACCCTAACCCTAACCCTAGCCCTAAACCCTAACCCTAACCCTAACCCTAATCCCAAACCTTAACCCTATTTTAAATAGGCCATAACTTTTGATAGGAACGTCGTAGAGACTCCATCTTGGTCACCTAAGGGAAAAAAAATAGGCACACAATTGTTTAAGATCAAAGGGTTCCTGATGTCCGATCGCAACGAAACCAGCACAAGTGCACTCGGCACCCACGAAATAGGGGGGGTAGCCAAAGTTTCAAGTCTCTAAAATAACCCTAACCCCTAAACCCTAACCCTAACCCTAACCCTAACCCTAGCCCTTAACCCTAACCCTAACCCTAACCCTAACCCTAATCCCAAACCTTAACCCTATTTTAAATAGGCCATAACTTTTGATAGGAACGTCGTAGAGACTCCATCTTGGTACCAATGGAAAGCGCGTGGGCATAATCAGGGGGGTAGGCGAAGTCTCAACGAATGAGCACCTAAGGGAAAAAAAATAGGCACACAATTGTTTAAGATCAAAGGGTTCCTGATGTCCGATCGCAACGAAACCAGCTCGAGTGCACTCGGCACCCACGAAATAGGGGGGGTAGCCAAAGTTTCAAGTCTCTAAAATAACCCTAACCCCTAAACCCTAACCCTAACCCTAACCCTAACCCTAGCCCTTAACCCTAACCCTAACCCTAATCCCAAACCTTAACCCTATTTTAAATAGGCCATAACTTTTGATAGGAACGTCGTAGAGACTCCATCTTGGTACCAATGGAAAGCGCGTGGCCATAATTAGGGGGGGTAGGCGAAGTCTCAACGAATGAGCACCTAAGGGAAAAAAATAGGCACACAATTGTTTAAGATCAAAGGGTTCCTGATGTCCGATCGCACTGAAACCAGCACGAGTGCACTCGGCACCCACGAAATAGGGGGGGTAGCCAAAGTTTCAAGTCTCTAAAATAACCCTAACCCCTAAACCCTAACCCTAACCCTAACCCTAACCCTAGCCCTTAACCCTAACCCTAACCCTAACCCTAATCCCAAACCTTAACCCTATTTTTAATAGGCCATAACTTTTGATAGGAACGTCGTAGAGACTCCATCTTGGTACCAATGGAAAGCGCGTGGCCATAATTAGGGGGGTAGGCGAAGTCTCAACGAATGAGCACCTAAGGGAAAAAAATAGGCACACAATTGTTTAAGATCAAAGGGTTCCTGATGTCCGATCACAACGAAACCAGCACGAGTGCACTCGGCACCCACGAAATAGGGGGGGTAGCCAAAGTTTCAAGTCTCTAAAATAACCCTAACCCCTAAACCCTAACCCTAATCCTAAACCCTAACCCTAACCCTAACCCTAGCCCTAAACCCTAACCCTAACCCTAACCCTAACCCTAGCCCTAACCCTAACCCTAAACCCTAACCCTAACCCTAACCCTAGCCCTTAACCCTAACCCTAACCCTAACCCTAGCCCTAAACCCTAACCCTAACCCTAACCCTAATCCCAAACCTTAACCCTATTTTAAATAGGCCATAACTTTTGATAGGAACGTCGTAGAGACTCCATCTTGGTCACCTAAGGGAAAAAAAATAGGCACACAATTGTTTAAGATCAAAGGGTTCCTGATGTCCGATCGCAACGAAACCAGCTCGAGTGCACTCGGCACCCACGAAATAGGGGGGGTAGCCAAAGTTTCAAGTCTCTAAAATAACCCTAACCCCTAAACCCTAACCCTAACCCTAACCCTAACCCTAGCCCTTAACCCTAACCCTAACCCTAACCCTAATCCCAAACCTTAACCCTATTTTAAATAGGCCATAACTTTTGATAGGAACGTCGTAGAGACTCCATCTTGGTACCAATGGAAAGCGCGTGGCCATAATTAGGGGGGTAGGCGAAGTCTCAACGAATGAGCACCTAAGGGAAAAAAAATAGGCACACAATTGTTTAAGATCAAAGGGTTCCTGATGTCCGATCGCAACGAAACCAGCACGAGTGCACTCGGCACCCACAAAATAGGGGGGGTAGCCAAAGTTTCAAGTCTCTAAAATAACCCTAACCCCTAAACCCTAACCCTAACCCTAACCCTAACCCTAGCCCTAAACCCTAACCCTAACCCTAACCCTAACCCTAATCCCAAACCTTAACCCTATTTTAAATAGGCCATAACTTTTGATAGGAACGTCGTAGAGACTCCATCTTGGTACCAATGGAAAGCGCGTGGCCATAATTAGGGGGGTAGGCGAAGTCTCAACGAATGAGCACCTAAGGGAAAAAAAATAGGCACACAATTGTTTAAGATCAAAGGGTTCCTGATGTCCGATCGCAACGAAACCAGCACGAGTGCACTCGGCACCCACGAAATAGGGGGGGTAGCCAAAGTTTCAAGTCTCTAAAATAACCCTAACCCCTAAACCCTAACCCTAATCCTAAACCCTAACCCTAACCCTAGCCCTAAACCCTAACCCTAACCCTAACCCTAACCCTAGCCCTAGCCCTAACCTTAACCCTAACCCTAAACCCTAACCCTAACCCTAGCCCTTAACCCTAACCCTAACCCTAACCCTAGCCCTAAACCCTAACCCTAACCCTAACCCTAATCCCAAACCTTAACCCTATTTTAAATAGGCCATAACTTTTGATAGGAACGTCGTAGAGACTCCATCTTGGTCACCTAAGGGAAAAAAAATAGGCACACAATTGTTTAAGATCAAAGGGTTCCTGATGTCCGATCACAACGAAACCAGCACGAGTGCACTCGGCACCCACGAAATAGGGGGGGGTAGCCAAAGTTTCAAGTCTCTATAATAACCCTAACCCCTAAACCCTAACCCTAACCCTAACCCTAACCCTAGCCCTTAACCCTAACCCTAACCCTAACCCTAACCCTTATCCCAAACCTTAACCCTATTTTAAATAGGCCATAACTTTTGATAGGAACGTCGTAGAGACTCCATCTTGGTACCAATGGAAAGCGCGTGGCCATAATTAGGGGGGTAGGCGAAGTCTCAACGAATGAGCACCTAAGGGAAAAAAAATAGGCACACAATTGTTTAAGATCAAAGGGTTCCTGATGTCCGATCGCAACGAAACCAGCACGAGTGCACTCGGCACCCACGAAATAGGGGGGGTAGCCAAAGTTTCAAGTCTCTAAAATAACCATAACCCCTAAACCCTAACCCTAATCCTAAACCCTAACCCTAACCCTAACCCTAACCCTAGCCCTAAACCCTAACCCTAACCCTAACCCTAACCCTAATCCCAAACCTTAACCCTATTTTAAATAGGCCATAACTTTTGATAGGAACGTCGTAGAGACTCCATCTTGGTACCAATGGAAAGCGCGTGGCCATAATTAGGGGGGGTAGGCGAAGTCTCAACGAATGAGCACCTAAGGGAAAAAAATAGGCACACAATTGTTTAAGATCAAAGGGTTCCTGATGTCCGATCGCAACGAAACCAGCACGAGTGCACTCGGCACCCACGAAATAGGGGGGGTAGCCAAAGTTTCAAGTCTCTAAAATAACCCTAACCCCTAAACCCTAACCCTAATCCTAAACCCTAACCCTAACCCTAACCCTAGCCCTAAACCCTAACCCTAACCCTAACCCTAACCCTAGCCCTAACCCTAAACCCTAACCCTAACCCTAGCCCTTAACCCTAACCCTAACCCTAACCCTAGCCCTAAACCCTAACCCTAACCCTAACCCTAATCCCAAACCTTAACCCTATTTTAAATAGGCCATAACTTTTGATAGGAACGTCGTAGAGACTCCATCTTGGTCACCTAAGGGAAAAAAAATAGGCACACAATTGTTTAAGATCAAAGGGTTCCTGATGTCCGATCGCAACGAAACCAGCACAAGTGCACTCGGCACCCACGAAATAGGGGGGGTAGCCAAAGTTTCAAGTCTCTAAAATAACCCTAACCCCTAAACCCTAACCCTAATCCTAAACCCTAACCCTAACCCTAACCCTAACCCTAACCCCTAAACCCTAACCCTAACCCTAACCCTAACCCTAGCCCTTAACCCTAACCCTAACCCTAACCCTAACCCTAACCCTTAACCCTAACCCTAATCCCAAACCTTAACTCTATTTTAAATAGGCCATAACTTTTGATAGGAACGTCGTAGAGACTCCATCTTGGTACCAATGGAAAGCGCGTGGCCATAATCAGGGGGGTAGGCGAAGTCTCAACGAATGAGCACCTAAGGGAAAAAAAATAGGCACACAATTGTTTAAGATCAAAGGGTTCCTGATGTCCGATCACAACGAAACCAGCACGAGTGCACTCGGCACCCACGAAATAGGGGGGGTAGCCAAAGTTTCAAGTCTCTAAAATAACCCTAACCCCTAAACCCTAACCCTAACCCTAACCCTAACCCTAGCCCTTAACCCTAACCCTAACCCTAACCCTAACCCTAATCCCAAACCTTAACCCTATTTTAAATAGGCCATAACTTTTGATAGGAACGTCGTAGAGACTCCATCTTGGTACCAATGGAAAGCGCGTGGCCATAATTAGGGGGGTAGGCGAAGTCTCAACGAATGAGCACCTAAGGGAAAAAAAATAGGCACACAATTGTTTAAGATCAAAGGGTTCCTGATGTCCGATCGCAACGAAACCAGCTCGAGTGCACTCGGCACCCACGAAATAGGGGGGGTAGCCAAAGTTTCAAGTCTCTAAAATAACCCTAACCCCTAAACCCTAACCCTAACCCTAACCCTAACCCTAGCCCTTAACCCTAACCCTAACCCTAACCCTAACCCTAATCCCAAACCTTAACCCTATTTTAAATAGGCCATAACTTTTGATAGGAACGTCGTAGAGACTCCATCTTGGTACCAATGGAAAGCGCGTGGCCATAATTAGGGGGGTAGGCGAAGTCTCAACGAATGAGCACCTAAGGGAAAAAAAATAGGCACACAA
This sequence comes from Echiichthys vipera, assembly GCF_963691815.1. Lineage (NCBI taxonomy): Eukaryota > Metazoa > Chordata > Actinopteri > Perciformes > Trachinidae > Echiichthys > Echiichthys vipera. The sequence goes on from NC_139831.1 coordinate 4,548,950, forward strand.
TTGTTTAAGATCAAGTGGTTCCTGATGTCCGATCGCAACGAAACCAGCACGAGTGCACTCGGCACCCACAAAATAGGGGGGGTAGCCAAAGTTTCAAGTCTCTAAAATAACCATAACCCCTAAACCCTAACCCTAATCCTAAACCCTAACCCTAACCCTAGCCCTAAACCCTAACCCTAACCCTAGCCCTAACCCTAACCCTAACCCTAAACCCTAACCCTAACCCTAACCCTAGCCCTTACCCCTAACCCTAACCCTAACCCTAACCCTAGCCCTAAACCCTAACCCTAACCCTAACCCTAACCCTAATCCCAAACCTTAACCCTATTTTAAATAGGCCATAACTTTTGATAGGAACGTCGTAGAGACTCCATCTTGGTACCAATGGAAAGCGCGTGGCCATAATTAGGGGGGGTAGGCGAAGTCTCAACGAATGAGCACCTAAGGGAAAAAAATAGGCACACAATTGTTTAAGATCAAAGGGTTCCTGATGTCCGATCGCAACGAAACCAGCACGAGTGCACTCGGCACCCACGAAATAGGGGGGGTAGCCAAAGTTTCAAGTCTCTAAAATAACCCTAACCCCTAAACCCTAACCCTAATCCTAAACCCTAACCCTAACCCTAGCCCTAAACCCTAACCCTAACCCTAACCCTAACCCTAGCCATAACCCTAACCCTAACCCTAAACCCTAACCCTAACCCTAACCCTAACCCTAACCCTAACCCTAGCCCTAAACCCTAACCCTAACCCTAACCCTAATCCCAAACCTTAACCCTATTTTAAATAGGCCATAACTTTTGATAGGAACGTCGTAGAGACTCCATCTTGGTCACCTAAGGGAAAAAAAATAGGCACACAATTGTTTAAGATCAAAGGGTTCCTGATGTCCGATCGCAACGAAACCAGCACAA
>NC_139831.1:4554863-4557363 GCF_963691815.1 Echiichthys vipera
GTCTCAACGAATGAGCACCTAAGGAAAAAAAAATAGGCACACAATTGTTTAAGATCAAAGGGTTCCTGATGTCCGATCGCAACGAAACCAGCACGAGTGCACTCGGCACCCACGAAATAGGGGGGGTAGCCAAAGTTTCAAGTCTCTAAAATAACCCTAACCCCTAAACCCTAACCCTAACCCTAACCCTAACCCCTAAACCCTAACCCTAACCCTAACCCTAACCCTAGCCCTTAACCCTAACCCTAACCCTAACCCTAACCCTAATCCCAAACCTTAACCCTATTTTAAATAGGCCATAACTTTTGATAGGAACGTCGTAGAGACTCCATCTTGGTACCAATGGAAAGTGCGTGGCCATAATCAGGGGGGTAGGCGAAGTCTCAACGAATGAGCACCTAAGGGAAAAAAAATAGGCACACAATTGTTTAAAATCAAGTGGTTCCTGATGTCCGATCGCAACGAAACCAGCACGAGTGCACTCGGCACCCACGAAATAGGGGGGGTAGCCAAAGTTTCAAGTCTCTAAAATAACCCTAACCCCTAAACCCTAACCCTAACCCTAACCCTAACCCTAGCCCTAAACCCTAACCCTAACCCTAACCCTAACCCTAATCCCAAACCTTAACCCTATTTTAAATAGGCCATAACTTTTGATAGGAACGTCGTAGAGACTCCATCTTGGTACCAATGGAAAGCGCGTGGCCATAATCAGGGGGGTAGGCGAAGTCTCAACGAATGAGCACCTAAGGGAAAAAAAATAGGCACACAATTGTTTAAGATCAAGTGGTTCCTGATGTCCGATCGCAACGAAACCAGCACGAGTGCACTCGGCACCCACAAAATAGGGGGGGTAGCCAAAGTTTCAAGTCTCTAAAATAACCATAACCCCTAAACCCTAACCCTAATCCTAAACCCTAACCCTAACCCTAACCCTAGCCCTAAACCCTAACCCTAACCCTAACCCTAACCCTAGCCCTAACCCTAACCCTAGCCCTAAACCCTAACCCTAACCCTAACCCTAACCCTAATCCCAAACCTTAACCCTATTTTAAATAGGCCATAACTTTTGATAGGAACGTCGTAGAGACTCCATCTTGGTACCAATGGAAAGCGCGTGGCCATAATCAGGGGGGTAGGCGAAGTCTCAACGAATGAGCACCTAAGGGAAAAAAAATAGGCACACAATTGTTTAAGATCAAGTGGTTCCTGATGTCCGATCGCAACGAAACCAGCACGAGTGCACTCGGCACCCACAAAATAGGGGGGGTAGCCAAAGTTTCAAGTCTCTAAAATAACCATAACCCCTAAACCCTAACCCTAATCCTAAACCCTAACCCTAACCCTAACCCTAGCCCTAAACCCTAACCCTAACCCTAACCCTAACCCTAGCCCTAACCCTAACCCTAGCCCTAAACCCTAACCCTAACCCTAACCCTAACCCTAATCCCAAACCTTAACCCTATTTTAAATAGGCCATAACTTTTGATAGGAACGTCGTAGAGACTCCATCTTGGTACCAATGGAAAGCGCGTGGCCATAATCAGGGGGGTAGGCGAAGTCTCAACGAATGAGCACCTAAGGGAAAAAAAATAGGCACACAATTGTTTAAGATCAAGTGGTTCCTGATGTCCGATCGCAACGAAACCAGCACGAGTGCACTCGGCACCCACAAAATAGGGGGGGTAGCCAAAGTTTCAAGTCTCTAAAATAACCATAACCCCTAAACCCTAACCCTAATCCTAAACCCTAACCCTAACCCTAACCCTAGCCCTAAACCCTAACCCTAACCCTAACCCTAACCCTAGCCCTAACCCTAACCCTAACCCTAACCCTAAACCCTAACCCTAACCCTAGCCCTTAACCCTAACCCTAACCCTAACCCTAACCCTAACCCTAACCCTAAACCCTAACCCTAACCCTAAACCCTAACCCTAACCCTAATCCCAAACCTTAACCCTATTTTAAATAGGCCATAACTTTTGATAGGAACGTCGTAGAGACTCCATCTTGGTACCAATGGAAAGCGCGTGGCCATAATTAGGGGGGTAGGCGAAGTCTCAACGAATGAGCACCTAAGGGAAAAAAAATAGGCACACAATTGTTTAAAATCAAGTGGTTCCTGATGTCCGATCGCAACGAAACCAGCACGAGTGCACTCGGCACCCACAAAATAGGGGGGGTAGCCAAAGTTTCAAGTCTCTAAAATAACCATAACCCCTAAACCCTAACCCTAATCCTAAACCCTAACCCTAACCCTAACCCTAGCCCTAAACCCTAACCCTAACCCTAACCCTAACCCTAACCCTAGCCCTTAACCCTAACCCTAACCCTAACCCTAACCCTAGCCCTAACCCTAACCCTAACCCTAAACCCTAACCCTAACCCTAACCCTAACCCTAACCCTAACCCTAATCCCAAACCTTAACCCTATTTTAAATAGGCCATAACTTTTGATAGGAACGTCGTAGAGACTCCATCTTGGTACCAATGGAAAGCG
>NC_139831.1:4562363-4569863 GCF_963691815.1 Echiichthys vipera
CCCTAACCCTAATCCCAAACCTTAACCCTATTTTAAATAGGCCATAACTTTTGATAGGAACGTCGTAGAGACTCCATCTTGGTACCAATGGAAAGCGCGTGTTCATAATTAGGGGGGTAGGCGAAGTCTCAACGAATGAGCACCTAAGGGAAAAAAAATAGGCACACAATTGTTTAAAATCAAGTGGTTCCTGATGTCCGATCGCAACGAAACCAGCACGAGTGCACTCGGCACCCACAAAATAGGGGGGGTAGCCAAAGTTTCAAGTCTCTAAAATAACCATAACCCCTAAACCCTAACCCTAATCCTAAACCCTAACCCTAACCCTAACCCTAGCCCTAAACCCTAACCCTAACCCTAACCCTAACCCTAGCCCTAACCCTAACCCTAACCCTAAACCCTAACCCTAACCCTAGCCCTTAACCCTAACCCTAACCCTAACCCTAACCCTAGCCCTAACCCTAACCCTAACCCTAAACCCTAACCCTAACCCTAACCCTAACCCTAACCCTAATCCCAAACCTTAACCCTATTTTAAATAGGCCATAACTTTTGATAGGAACGTCATAGAGACTCCATCTTGGTACCAATGGAAAGCGCGTGGCCATAATTAGGGGGGTAGGCGAAGTCTCAACGAATGAGCACCTAAGGGAAAAAAAATAGGCACACAATTGTTTAAGATCAAAGGGTTCCTGATGTCCGATCGCAACGAAACCAGCACGAGTGCACTCGGCACCCACGAAATAGGGGGGGTAGCCAAAGTTTCAAGTCTCTAAAATAACCCTAACCCCTAAACCCTAACCCTAACCCTAACCCTAACCCTAACCCTAGCCCTTAACCCTAACCCTAACCCTAACCCTAACCCTAATCCCAAACCTTAACCCTATTTTAAATAGGCCATAACTTTTGATAGGAACGTCGTAGAGACTCCATCTTGGTACCAATGGAAAGCGCGTGGCCATAATTAGGGGGGTAGGCGAAGTCTCAACGAATGAGCACCTAAGGGAAAAAAAATAGGCACACAATTGTTTAAGATCAAATGGTTCCTGATGTCCGATCGCAACGAAACCAGCACGAGTGCACTCGGCACCCACGAAATAGGGGGGGGGGGGGGTAGCCAAAGTTTCAAGTCTCTAAAATAACCATAACCCCTAAACCCTAACCCTAATCCTAAACCCTAACCCTAACCCTAACCCTAGCCCTAAACCCTAACCCTAACCCTAACCCTAATCCCAAACCTTAACCCTATTTTAAATAGGCCATAACTTTTGATAGCAACGTCGTAGAGACTCCATCTTGCTACCAATGGAAAGCGCGTGGCCATAATCAGGGGGGTAGGCGAAGTCTCAACGAATGAGCACCTAAGGGAAAAAAAATAGGCACACAATTGTTTAAGATCAAGTGGTTCCTGATGTCCGATCGCAACGAAACCAGCACGAGTGCACTCGGCACCCACAAAATAGGGGGGGTAGCCAAAGTTTCAAGTCTCTAAAATAACCATAACCCCTAAACCCTAACCCTAATCCTAAACCCTAACCCTAACCCTAACCCTAGCCCTAAACCCTAACCCTAACCCTAACCCTAACCCTAGCCCTAACCCTAACCCTAACCCTAAACCCTAACCCTAACCCTAGCCCTTAACCCTAACCCTAACCCTAACCCTAACCCTAACCCTAGCCCTAACCCTAACCCTAACCCTAAACCCTAACCCTAACCCTAAACCCTAACCCTAACCCTAATCCCAAACCTTAACCCTATTTTAAATAGGCCATAACTTTTGATAGGAACGTCGTAGAGACTCCATCTTGGTACCAATGGAAAGCGCGTGGCCATAATTAGGGGGGTAGGCGAAGTCTCAACGAATGAGCACCTAAGGGAAAAAAAATAGGCACACAATTGTTTAAGATCAAAGGGTTCCTGATGTCCGATCGCAACGAAACCAGCACTAGTGCACTCGGCACCCACGAAATAGGGGGGGTAGCCAAAGTTTCAAGTCTCTAAAATAACCATAACCCCTAAACCCTAACCCTAATCCTAAACCCTAACCCTAACCCTAACCCTAGCCCTAAACCCTAACCCTAACCCTAACCCTAGCCCTAACCCTAACCCTAACCCTAAACCCTAACCCTAACCCTAATCCCAAACCTTAACCCTATTTTAAATAGGCCATAACTTTTGATAGGAACGTCGTAGAGACTCCATCTTGGTACCAATGGAAAGCGCGTGGCCATAATTAGGGGGGTAGGCGAAGTCTCAACGAATGAGCACCTAAGGGAAAAAAAATAGGCACACAATTGTTTAAGATCAAAGGGTTCCTGATGTCCGATCGCAACGAAACCAGCACGAGTGCACTCGGCACCCACGAAATAGGGGGGGTAGCCAAAGTTTCAAGTCTCTAAAATAACCCTAACCCCTAAACCCTAACCCTAACCCTAACCCTAACCCTAACCCTAACCCTAGCCCATAACCCTAACCCTAACCCTAACCCTAACCCTAATCCCAAACCTTAACCCTATTTTAAATAGGCCATAACTTTTGATAGGAACGTCGTAGAGACTCCATCCTGGTACCAATGGAAAGCGCGTGGCCATAATTAGGGGGGTAGGCGAAGTCTCAACGAATGAGCACCTAAGGGAAAAAAAATAGGCACACAATTGTTTAAGATCAAGTGGTTCCTGATGTCCGATTGCAACGAAACCAGCACGAGTGCACTCGGCACCCACAAAATAGGGCGGGGTAGCCAAAGTTTCAAGTCTCTAAAATAACCATAACCCCTAAACCCTAACCCTAATCCTAAACCCTAACCCTAACCCTAACCCTAGCCCTAAACCCTAACCCTAACCCTAACCCTAACCCTAGCCCTAACCCTAACCCTAACCCTAACCCTAAACCCTAACCCTAACCCTAACCCTAGCCCTTAACCCTAACCCTAACCCTAACCCTAGCCCTAAACCCTAACCCTAACCCTAACCCTAATCCCAAACCTTAACCCTATTTTAAATAGGCCATAACTTTTGATAGGAACGTCGTAGAGACTCCATCTTGGTACCAATGGAAAGCGCGTGGCCATAATTAGGGGGGTAGGCGAAGTCTCAACGAATGAGCACCTAAGGGAAGAAAAATAGGCACACAATTGTTTAAGATCAAAGGGTTCCTGATGTCCGATCGCAACGAAGCCAGCACGAGTGCACTCGGCACCCACAAAATAGGGGGGGTAGCCAAAGTTTCAAGTCTCTAAAATAACCATAACCCCTAAACCCTAACCCTAATCCTAAACCCTAACCCTAACCCTAACCCTAGCCCTAAACCCTAACCCTAACCCTAACCCTAACCCTAGCCCTAACCCTAACCCTAAACCCTAACCCTAACCCTAACCCTAGCCCTAATCCCAAACCTTAACCCTATTTTAAATAGGCCATAACTTTTGATAGGAACGTCGTAGAGACTCCATCTTGGTACCAATGGAAAACGCGTGGCCATAATTAGGGGGGTAGGCGAAGTCTCAACGAATGAGCGCCTAAGGAAAAATAATAGGCACACGATTGTTTAAGATCAAAGGGTTCCCGATGTCCGATCGCAATGAAACCAGCACGAGTGCACTCGGCACCCACGAAATGGGGGGGGGGGGGGGGGGGGGGGTAGCCAAAGTTTCAAGTCTCTAAAATAACCGTAACCCCTAACCCCTAACCCTAATCCTAAACCCTAACCCTAACCCTAACCCTAGCCCTAAACCCTAACCCTAACCCTAACCCTAACCCTAACCCTTAACCCTAACCCTAACCCTAATCCCAAACCTTAACCCTATTTTAAATAGGCCATAACTTTTGATAGGAACGTCGTAGAGACTCCATCTTGGTACCAATGGAAAGCGCGTGGCCACAATTAGGGGGGTAGGCGAAGTCTCAACGAATGAGCACCTAAGGGAAAAAAAATAGGCACACAATTGTTTAAGATCAAAGGGTTCCTGATGTCCGATCGCAACGAAACCAGCACGAGTGCACTCGGCACCCACGAAATAGGGGGGGTAGCCAAAGTTTCAAGTCTCTAAAATAACCATAACCCCTAAACCCTAACCCTAATCCTAAACCCTAACCCTAACCCTAACCCTAGCCCTAAACCCTAACCCTAACCCTAACCCTAGCCCTAACCCTAACCCTAAACCCTAACCCTAACCCTAATCCCAAACCTTAACCCTATTTTAAATAGGCCATAACTTTTGATAGGAACGTCGTAGAGACTCCATCTTGGAACCAATGGAAAGCGCGTGGCCATAATAAGGGGTTAGGCGAAGTCTCAACGAATGAGCACCTAAGGGAAAAAAATAGGCACACAATTGTTTAAGATCAAAGGGTTCCTGATGTCCGATCGCAACGAAACCAGCACGAGTGCACTCGGCACCCACGAAATAGGGGGGGTAGCCAAAGTTTCAAGTCTCTAAAATAACCCTAACCCCTAAACCCTAACCCTAACCCTAACCCTAACCCTAACCCTAGCCCTTAACCCTAACCCTAACCCTAACCCTAACCCTAATCCCAAACCTTAACCCTATTTTAAATAGGCCATAACTTTTGATAGGAACGTCGTAGAGACTCCATCTTGGTACCAATGGAAAGCGCGTGGCCATAATTAGGGGGGTAGGCGAAGTCTCAACGAATGAGCACCTAAGGGAAAAAAAATAGGCACACAATTGTTTAAGATCAAGTGGTTCCTGATGTCCGATTGCAACGAAACCAGCACGAGTGCACTCGGCAACCACAAAATAGGGCGGGGTAGCCAAAGTTTCAAGTCTCTAAAATAACCATAACCCCTAAACCCTAACCCTAACCCTAACCCTAACCCTAACCCTAGCCCTAAACCCTAACCCTAACCCTAACCCTAACCCTAGCCCTAACCCTAACCCTAACCCTAACCCTAAACCCTAACCCTAACCCTAGCCCTTAACCCTAACCCTAACCCTAACCCTAGCCCTAAACCCTAACCCTAACCCTAACCCTAATCCCAAACCTTAACCCTATTTTAAATAGGCCATAACTTTTGATAGGAACGTCGTAGAGACTCCATCCTGGTACCAATGGAAAGCGCGTGGCCATAATTAGGGGGGTAGGCGAAGTCTCAACGAATGAGCACCTAAGGGAAAAAAAATAGGCACACAATTGTTTAAGATCAAGTGGTTCCTGATGTCCGATTGCAACGAAACCAGCACGAGTGCACTCGGCACCCACAAAATAGGGCGGGGTAGCCAAAGTTTCAAGTCTCTAAAATAACCATAACCCCTAAACCCTAACCCTAATCCTAAACCCTAACCCTAACCCTAACCCTAGCCCTAAACCCTAACCCTAACCCTAACCCTAACCCTAGCCCTAACCCTAACCCTAACCCTAACCCTAAACCCTAACCCTAACCCTAACCCTAGCCCTTAACCCTAACCCTAACCCTAACCCTAGCCCTAAACCCTAACCCTAACCCTAACCCTAATCCCAAACCTTAACCCTATTTTAAATAGGCCATAACTTTTGATAGGAACGTCGTAGAGACTCCATCTTGGTACCAATGGAAAGCGCGTGGCCATAATTAGGGGGGTAGGCGAAGTCTCAACGAATGAGCACCTAAGGGAAGAAAAATAGGCACACAATTGTTTAAGATCAAAGGGTTCCTGATGTCCGATCGCAACGAAGCCAGCACGAGTGCACTCGGCACCCACAAAATAGGGGGGGTAGCCAAAGTTTCAAGTCTCTAAAATAACCATAACCCCTAAACCCTAACCCTAATCCTAAACCCTAACCCTAACCCTAACCCTAGCCCTAAACCCTAACCCTAACCCTAACCCTAACCCTAGCCCTAACCCTAACCCTAAACCCTAACCCTAACCCTAACCCTAGCCCTAATCCCAAACCTTAACCCTATTTTAAATAGGCCATAACTTTTGATAGGAACGTCGTAGAGACTCCATCTTGGTACCAATGGAAAACGCGTGGCCATAATTAGGGGGGTAGGCGAAGTCTCAACGAATGAGCGCCTAAGGAAAAATAATAGGCACACGATTGTTTAAGATCAAAGGGTTCCCGATGTCCGATCGCAATGAAACCAGCACGAGTGCACTCGGCACCCACGAAATGGGGGGGGGGGGGGGGGGGGGGGTAGCCAAAGTTTCAAGTCTCTAAAATAACCGTAACCCCTAACCCCTAACCCTAATCCTAAACCCTAACCCTAACCCTAACCCTAGCCCTAAACCCTAACCCTAACCCTAACCCTAACCCTAACCCTTAACCCTAACCCTAACCCTAATCCCAAACCTTAACCCTATTTTAAATAGGCCATAACTTTTGATAGGAACGTCGTAGAGACTCCATCTTGGTACCAATGGAAAGCGCGTGGCCACAATTAGGGGGGTAGGCGAAGTCTCAACGAATGAGCACCTAAGGGAAAAAAAATAGGCACACAATTGTTTAAGATCAAAGGGTTCCTGATGTCCGATCGCAACGAAACCAGCACGAGTGCACTCGGCACCCACGAAATAGGGGGGGTAGCCAAAGTTTCAAGTCTCTAAAATAACCATAACCCCTAAACCCTAACCCTAATCCTAAACCCTAACCCTAACCCTAACCCTAGCCCTAAACCCTAACCCTAACCCTAACCCTAGCCCTAACCCTAACCCTAAACCCTAACCCTAACCCTAATCCCAAACCTTAACCCTATTTTAAATAGGCCATAACTTTTGATAGGAACGTCGTAGAGACTCCATCTTGGAACCAATGGAAAGCGCGTGGCCATAATAAGGGGTTAGGCGAAGTCTCAACGAATGAGCACCTAAGGGAAAAAAATAGGCACACAATTGTTTAAGATCAAAGGGTTCCTGATGTCCGATCGCAACAAAACCAGCACGAGTGCACTCGGCACCCACGAAATAGGGGGGGTAGCCAAAGTTTCAAGTCTCTAAAATAACCCTAACCCCTAAACCCTAACCCTAACCCTAACCCTAACCCTAACCCTAGCCCTTAACCCTAACCCTAACCCTAACCCTAACCCTAATCCCAAACCTTAACCCTATTTTAAATAGGCCATAACTTTTGATAGGAACGTCGTAGAGACTCCATCTTGGTACCAATGGAAAGCGCGTGGCCATAATTAGGGGGGTAGGCGAAGTCTCAACGAATGAGCACCTAAGGGAAAAAAAATAGGCACACAATTGTTTAAGATCAAGTGGTTCCTGATGTCCGATTGCAACGAAACCAGCACGAGTGCACTCGGCACCCACAAAATAGGGCGGGGTAGCCAAAGTTTCAAGTCTCTAAAATAACCATAACCCCTAAACCCTAACCCTAACCCTAACCCTAACCCTAACCCTAGCCCTAAACCCTAACCCTAACCCTAACCCTAACCCTAGCCCTAACCCTAACCCTAACCCTAACCCTAAACCCTAACCCTAACCCTAGCCCTTAACCCTAACCCTAACCCTAACCCTAGCCCTAAACCCTAACCCTAACCCTAACCCTAATCCCA